>NC_069715.1:29120975-29155975 GCF_027358585.1 Pangasianodon hypophthalmus | reverse complement strand
TATAAAGTGAAAAAGTGAAAAATCATCTTGTGTGTGTATGTGTGTGTGTTAGAGCCCAGGTCGGTGGTTTCAAGGCTGCGGGAAACTGTTTGGACTGTAACACCCTACCTTAAGTCTCACTCACTGCAGGCAATCAAGGGTCACGAGATTCATTTTTTTAAAAAAGTTCAACAAAATATTTAAAATGCTTGTGGTCGGACGAGGCTTAAGTGGTCTTACTGCAGCTGAAACAACACCATCTGTCTGTCTGCGCTACCGCATACTATTCAGTTCAACTTTAGCAGATACTGCGTTTATAGCAGTTCAAAAAAATATAACAGAAATAGAAAATTGGATAATTAAAGCACATCAAATGTAGCAAATGATGCGTCCTATCACAATATGTAAGAGCAGCCCTGACCGTTTCAACCGAAGAAAAACCAAATGGTAAAGATTTTCTGGCCAGCCTCCAGTTTCTAAGTCATTACACCAAACCAGCAGCGCTGAACAAATCTAACAGTCTGTTGTCTGTCACACACTCCCACACACACTCGCTCCTGGCAGGCCTACTGCATCTGTTCTGTGTTCATGTGAAAGGCCTTGAGAAAACAAATACTGCAATCGCCAGAGCGAGGTCACAGCGAGTGCTGACCAAACCAAAGACACTGGGGACGTCCCTGATATCCCTCTTTTCCTCACTTCTGCCATTCTTCATCTCTCTCGATCTCTGCGCCAATTAGAGACACAAAGATAGCATGTTTTTAGACTGAGTACAAGTACATACAGTCCATACCGATACTACTACTGAAATGGAATGAACATTTTGTTTAATATTGTTTATGTTTCCTCACTTTAAATATTGGCCATGAAATCACGAATATGTGTACTCATGCACTTAGGCAACTAGGCTCCTTCTTTAAGCACGTTTTTAACAAGCTGATTATAAATGAAGTGCATTAGCTTAGCTATATTAGTTAGCTTGGATTGGGTAGGTTTGACGTTTTATGTCTGTAATGCAAAGACAGATAATATACTGGGTAAGACCTCTTATCCACAGTCATCAGCATTGTCTGTAGACATTTTTTGGTCAACACCTTGAGTTTTCAGTTTAAGGTGTTTTATCTGGTTGCTCTTATTGTAGGAAGATGCTGTAGTTCCTCCTCTGAGCACAGTTTGCAGTCTGCTTTGCTTCGATTGCCATAATTAATCCATTAGTTATTAACACCATTAGTATCGATGCATCTCTAGGACCAAAAGTAAAAAGACTAAAAAAGGGAGTGTAATTAGCAATTGCTCTTAAGCTTTTTACAGCATAGCTTGGTGAAAGAGTAATAATATTACGTTTCCATAAATCTTTAAATGTACTGTTCATTTTCATAATTACCCAAATTTGAAAGCAATTGACTCGACCATTTGGATGAGCAAGAGCTTGGAAACCCCCACAGCTTCTCTGTGCTGTTTGCTAATACAGCTTGTGTGTGTGTGTGTGTGTGTGTGTGTAATTGAGGTGTGTGACCATGGCCAATGGCCAGTGTTTAGTCGACGCTGTGGATGTTCCAGTGGCTGCCGGCCAGTGTGTTGATTCACTGCTGCCATTTCCATTGGAACCATCTTAATTTTTCTTGCTCATCCCCTCCCCCAACCTTAGACTTTTATGTAATTCTTTTGCTGGTTGACTGACCAAATTGAAACTTCCTCATAAACCTGGGTGTTCCTCTATCTTTCAAATCACCGCTCGAACTCTAAATGAGATCCTTTACTGCCTCGATTCCTGTTCGATTTCACTTTACGTTACGCTGAAAAATGTCATTTTGTTTCATTCCTGCTAAGGCTAATCGAATCCGATGTGGACTTCATGATCAAAAAGAGACGTCCTTTCTCACTGGAATGTGCTCATGAACGTCAATGAGAGGGAGAGTTATCGTAGAGTGAAAGGACAGGTCTGGCCAAGCGGCTGGATTCGTGTGTTAATGCTCGAGTGCGCTGGGGGAGTAATGAGGTGTAGCGTATCAAGCTTAGCGGCTAATGGGCTGTGAAGTCATTAGTGCACTGCCTTTCTCGCTTTCTTCCTCTCTTTCTATCCCGTTCCCTCACTTTCCGCCTCTTCTTTTTTTAGGATTTTGCGTCTTTGTGGTCACCTCTCTGTACATACTCTCTTAAATGAAAGGGTTCCTCAAGGATTCTTAAGACAGTTAATGGTTCTAGATATAAAAGTACTTCTACTTGGAACCTTTTCTGAAAGTGAAACCTTCTGTTGTAAAATTTTACCAGAAGATTCCCCAAAAGGCCCAAACTGATCAACCTTTCTTGTCACGCTACTTCAGATTTTGGTAAGCGTTGCTACTTTTGGTTTCTATGTTTTTGTTTTCCTGGTAGAACCTGGCTAGCATGATACACAATCACAAACTAATTACAGAACATATACAGAACCACCACAAATCAAAGGTCTCCCCGATAACCATGAGAAAAATGCCTTTGTTCTATATGATTACTGTCATCTATTTCTGTTTCAGGAACTGCAACAAGGATTGAATGCTAGGAACTTTTTCTATTCCTCGAGATCACCATTAATTGATAGACATGGAGGACATCCTCCTTGTAGAGAAGTTTCCTGATTGGCTAATAAAGCCAGGTCATGTGGAGAGGTACTCAGTACAAATCCATAGGATGGTCAGCATACCTTGAATGAGATACATATAGTTATTTGTGATATAATCGGATGATATTTTTCAATAAGACATACCCCAGAATGAGATGAATGCAAATGAATACTGTGTACAGTGGCACTAACCATGCTTGACAGAGTCTTAAATCACATTTTGTCAGCTGCTATTGTCTAAACAATGCGGTTCTTTTGTTTGTTTGTTTGTTTATTTGTTTGCAAAATTGCTGTATTACATTAGAGTTTTAACATATTAACCATTTAACATTTCCTAGAAAACATGCTTTTTTTGTCCATTTCAGCATATCTCTGTAAGTGTCACAACCTGCACACCCACTTTCTCTTAACCACACTAGCATTGTGGGTGTTAAAGTAAAGAGGAAGCACAGCCGCTCGTGACTGAGGTAACTTGAGCTGCATTAATCATGCATGTCCATATTTTGTGGTGTGAAAACCAAGGCCTCTATCAGACTTCTCGTTAAACTAGTTGAGTTTAATCAGCATGGCAATCCTTTGCTTTGCAGGAAGGATTGCTTTGCAGAAAATGTCTTGCAAGAAGGGATTTTTTTCTATGAGTAAAGATATGAGTGTTAAATATTATCAGATGAGAGATAAGGAGACAGAGAGGTCTGTTCATCCTACCTTAATTATGTTAATTCCATGACTCAAAGTTCTGTGTATAATTTCTTCAATAAGTTTCTACAGAAGAATGAGGGTAAAAATGGTAGTCAGTTTTGTCTGTTAGTGGACCACCATTTTCTCTTTATAAGTTTAAATAAGGACTTCTCTCACAAAAAACGTTTTATAAAGTGTCACATGGCTCAGTATTTGGTACCTTGCTGTTACCTTGCTGGACATATTATTTTGATAGCTTGGTAGTAAGTTTCATTCTATGCTGATTATATCTGCTAGACCACAAGAAATTTCCCAGGTCTCTTGGTGAGCTAGCTGTATTAGGAATATGAAGAATAAATGGGCATTTTTTTCCTTCTTATTCAATCCAGATAAAAACTGAAGTCTTAACCCATGAACCCAAGAGTATTAGAAAACAACTGCTTGAACGAAATATCAGTTCTAAAGCTATCTAAGCAGTCTACACTTTATTATGTTCGGTTTATTTTGAGTTTGTTGATGATGGAATAGAAAGTTGCTGTTGGTCCCTCATGACCCCATTGATTTCCTCTTATAGTTTCATTCTGCACTAGTTCGTCCTGCCAGAGCACAAATATACACTAAGTGGTTTTTCTCGCTTTTCTGCAACTTTAACTAACTGAATCTTGGGGTACCAATCCCAAGGCCTACAAACTCTAACTCCTGCCATTTTGAATCTTGCAAACTCCTGTTCCCATCTTTCTCTGACCTTCCTGATCTACAAGATCCCTCTCCCAACTAGATTCTTATGTCATCTTGAAGCCCACAAGCTCCCGCTATTGCCCAGATCCTACTCTCACCATCCCGACATCTACAAGTTCCCACTCCTGCCTTCCTGAAGCCTACCAGCTCCTACCATCCTGAGATCTACAATCTCCAGCTGCCATTCTGGAGATTACTCCTACTATCCCAAGGCCTAAGAGCTACTATATCTACCATTGCAAAGCCTACAAGCTCCTACTCCTGCCATCCTGAAAAAATCTCCAGCTGCCATCCAGATCATACTCCTGCCGTCCTAAGACCCACAAGATCCTGGTACCACCCAGATCCTACTTCTGCCATCCTGAGGCCTACAAGCTCCTACTCTTGATATTTTGAACCCCACACTCTCCTACACCTTCTATCCTGAGGCCCATAACCTCTTACTCCTTCCGTCTTGAGTCCTATGAGTTCCTATGACTCCTGCCATCTTGAGACCCACAATCTCCTACTCCTACTACTATTAGGAGGCTCATAACTTCCTACTCCTGCCGTCTTGAGATCTACAAGTTCCTACTCCTGCCATCTTAAGAGCCACAAGTTCCTACTCCTGTCATCCTGAGACCTACAAACTCCCAGTACCATCCAGATCCGGCTCTTGCCATCTTGATGAGTATAATCTCCAGTGTATGCCAACTTGTGGCCTATAAGCTCCTGCTCCCACTTCACTGATTGACTGCTGACTATGACCAGCTTATCATAGTCATTATAGTTCAGTAAAGGATTTATACTTACAGTTACACTTGTGAATATAAAGATTCCATTAACCTATATCCCATATAATTTATCAATTTTTTTGACTGTCTGATACAAAAATAACTCTGATTCCCTGTGGTGGGCAGAAGAGGATGGACTCCCTTTGCTCAGTCTCAGTTTCTCTCAATGTTTTTTTTTTCTTCTCTTTGTGCCATTTTAAGGAGTTTCTCTTTGCCACAGTTCCCTTTGGTTTGCTTGCTTTGGGAGAGTTAAGGCACTGATGTCTTTAAAGCTGTTTTGAGACAATCTATGTTGTAAAAAGTGCTATAAAATGTGTTCTATTAAATTCTACAATGTTACGTTAACATTTGTCTATGCATCATTCTTCAGAATCTTGGCCACTGTTTGGAATGTGAGGCTTCCAGATGATTTCTTAATTGATCTAAAAGGCGTGTGACCTATTTTAGTTTGCAGACAGCAGATTTAGTATGCATTTTAGGAGCCCATATGCTAGGTGAGGTACAAAGCAGAGCTGCCTGCAGGACCCCGGTGTCCGACAGCTCTCATTAAACTATCGACATTTTAATACTTCCTACTGCTCTTAAGATCTCGGTGTGCCCACCCCCTCAGGCCTTCCAAGCTTTTAATGGGTTCTGTCTTACACAAGCCAAGGATTAACCCATCTCCTACACTAGCCACGTCCCCAGTGCACTTAACCTGCTCCTTGCCCAAAGACTGTGAAACACCACAGCTATATGCTTTACTATTGATTGGGGAAGAGGGCCAAATACATATATTCTGGAGTTTGTTCAATTTTAAGCTATTCCACTTAAGAGCTATTATTTAATCAAAATTTTAAGCAAAATTTTAAGAAAGCTCATAGTACCCTTGTTGCAAGGTCTAGATTAAATTTGGTCATGTAGCAGCTTTTCAACTTTGTTCTAAAATACTGTAGGCTGAGGGTTACGTTTTATTCATTTGAGACTTCAAAATAAAAAGACACCTGAGTGGCATCACATTCAGATGTTATGACCTCAACTTTCCAATCAGTTAGTCACTCCTGGGAGACTCTTGACTTTTTGACAAAAGTGGACTTTTATTCACAACCTGTCGTGACTCTCTGTTTCTATCTCTCTTACTTATTTCTTCACACCTCCACATTTTCCTCCTGAGACCTCGCTTTATCTACACTTTCACGCCGCCCAGCTCACCCTTGATCTTTCTCACTGATACCACATACAATGTAGGGGTAGAGCAGTTATACATAGTAACTGGTCTAATTTACAGGAAACCACTATCAGCGTTTCCGCAACAGGTCAACAGAGTGAGAGTAAATCTGCACCCATGAAAAGAGAGACCTTTGACTAGAAAAGGGGGGAACATTCAGTTAAAGGAAAAGGGTACATATTATTTACATGACTGTCTGAAATTTAGTTGCTGAACACCAGTTTTTACACAGCAACCGCATACGTGTGGTGGCCAGGGAAAATACTTCACGTAGTGAAATTTTCACACTTTCTACTATACGAGGTTCTTTCTACTATACGAGGTACTACAGACTTTCCTGAAATTAATTATGTTTCAGTTCTGCACAACCAAAAGTAAAGTTCTAGCATTTCAAAATCAGATTACCCCCAGTAGCAAAATGCATATTTTCTTAATAGGTGTCAAAGTGAGGCATCAAAGTGTGTCATAGGAGTAAAAAAAAAAATACTTTAGTCAAAAATCTGTCCATCATTTTTGGCTGCTTGACAGAATTCAGCCTCAGCAACATCCAACAGGTTTCCCAGACCTGGTCTGATGCTATAAGTCTGTGGTTCTCAAAATGGGATCCAGGGTCCCTCAGGGGTCTGTATGTCCAGTGGTTCCATGAGTGTTTACTTAAAAAAAAAAAAAAAAAAAAGATAATGGTGGTGTAGCTTACTATCAACTAGCATCAAGGTTGAATTGGTTAGTATTTAGTTATCATAATTGCAAATCTAATCGACAAATTGCGAGGTTAATCTGATATTCTGTAAATAACTGTAAAAATTCTGTAATTAACATTAATCTAGGTGGAATTTTAATAAAGAAAGGAAGTACTGTTCATATGGTGAACACTGTTTCTATATCTTGGAGAGTGGAAAGTTCAAGAATAAAAGTTCTAATGGCTTGAAATAATTAAGATGTGCATATTTGCCTTATTATTCTTATTAATTTTATATGTCCTGTAATCATAAGGGGGTCTTTGGAAGTTCTTATATATGATTTTGGGGAGAAAAAAAACCTGATAAACCTAATCCTGATAAACCTGATAAAAAATGAGATTTTGGCAAAATATTTTTCTTCTAAATAATGTTAGAATAAATCTTTTATTACTTCTGCACCTCTTTCCCTTTAAAAGCGTCTTCTAACCCGTAGGGATCTCTCAGGGATCACTCTCACGTAATTTGATCAATGCTCACATTTGACTATTTAACTTTTAATATGAAAAGATTAAAGGTACCCCAAAGGATTAGTCATTAATTTAAGAGTGCAGCGGTGTGTGGTCACTAGCCATGAAAGGATTAGAAAAACTAATTAGCTGGAATTTGAATAATTGGTAACAGGGCAAGTCTATTACAGAAGGGAGGTGTTGAGGTTTTACCTATCGTTTTATTTTATCTCCAGGTCCCGACAATTAGAGCTTAATATCCTCCAGCTTGGTTTCCTGAATATGGGCATGGTTGATTCATAAAATATTCTGTGCATGGAACACAGTTTTAATGAAAGTAGCAACAAGTGCTCCATATAAAGAAGAAAAATATTTTTCATTTTTATCTTACCAGTGTGCAAGTTCATGCTGTGTGCCGTTCCTCACCAGAGTGTGCTCGCTGAAATATGGAACTGAAGTTACTGATTAAAGCCAGTAAATGAGCGCTACAATATGGAGTGTGAAAATACATCACACAGACCCCATTTTTACGTCTGTACAATGCTGAGAATGCACAAATTAGGGATGTATTGATACCATGTTTTTTAGACAGAGTACCGTTACGAGTACTGATACAATTTCAGTATCACCAATACTGATAACAAAATGAGTAACCTACTTATTATTAACCATTTCAAGGACACAGAACAGTTTATTTCATTCTGCTTACGTTCGCTAGTTTAAATAGCGGCACGTGTGTGTGTTCAGGCACTTAGGCTACTAAGCTCATTCTTTGTGACATTAGTGAATTGATTTTAAATTAAGTTAATTAGCTAGCTATAATAGTTAGCGTGGATGGAGTAAGGTTGCAGTGAAGAAGAGCGGGTTTTGTTTCACTTCAGAAAAGCGCTTCTGTACAGCTGTAAGTAAAGTACAAGGTATTGCCTTTGTTGTGTTGGAATTCCTGGTTGTCAATGATCAGTGAGCGGCTAATCATCAGGAACAACATACTGAGTAAGAGCGGTTGTTCTCACACATGTAGCATTCTCTGTAGGCGTTTTTTTCTCGCCTAGCTAGCAGCGTTGCTTGCTGCTGTGTGCTGCTAGCGATGAACTCCTCATGCTGAGTTTTGTGTGTTAATTATGAAATATGTCCAGAGCACTGTTGTGTCGTCTGTTCTTTAGTGCAACAATTTACGGCACACAGCTTCACTTGATATCAGATGTTGGTATCTGATCATTTTATGAGTAAGAATATGAGTAAATGAGAATCAGACTGATACCTAATACCAGTATCTGTATTGATATTATCCCTAATGAAATACACACTTACAGCTAACGGTGCATGGACTTAACGCAGTTTTACAGCAAAGTCACCCAGGAGTCTCCAATGAATCACGCTCACCACCTGCTTGACCCCCGCTAGCAGCGATCAGGGGGCCAATTTATATTCACAAAAAAATGAAAATGCTTCCCATAAATGGTCAAGTTAGCCAATATGTTTCAGTATGAAAGCTAGGCATTTAACACACGGAAAGGCACTAGAGTCGCTCTCAGGTTGAGACGAGCGCATTTGAATATCTGACAGACAGAAAGTGAGCCATTAAAACATCCGCAGCACGTTTCAGGTATGAAATGGGGAGATTATAAAAAGAAAAAAAAAGGAAATTCCCCAGGGTAATCAATATGAGTGTGAATTAGCTCAGGCTTTAAAGGAACCTGTGGCAAATGTGTTCACATAGAGAAGGTAAGGTGACTGAGCAAATCAGAAAACGCAACCACAAAAGCAAAAACACAACAGCAAAGTCACAAGTGCAACAAAACCAAATACACAACAGCAAAACCGAAAGCACAACAGAAAAACACACACAATCAAATGCACACCCCATATACAACAGCCAATTCAGAAAAAAATACAGAACAACCAAACAACAACAACAACAACAACAACAACAGCAATGGAACAGCAAAACTGAAAATGCCACAACAAACCAAAAACACAATAGCAAAATCGAAAACACAACAGAAAAACACACACATGTAAATGCACACCCCATACACAACAGCAAATTCAGAAAGAATTACAGCACAACCAAGCAACAACAACAACAACAACAACAGCAAAACTTAAAATGCCACAACAAACCAAAAACACAACAGCAAAATGAAAAAACACTACAGCAAATTCAGAAACACAACAGAAAAAAAAACAGCAAAACCAAAAACATGCTATCAAAACAACAAAAAAACAAACACAACAGCAAATTCGTAACATGACAGAAAAAAAAGACAACAGCAAAAACGAAAATGCAACAATAAAACAGAAAACACAACAAAACTGAAAACATGACAGCAAAACACAAAATACAACAGCAAAACTGAAAACACACAACTAAAACAGAAAGTGCAACAATAAAACCAAAAACACGGCAGCAAATTCGGAAACACAACAGAAAAAAATCTAACAAAAACGCAAAGCCAAGTCGCAAAAACAAAAACAAGCAACATGACAAAATTGTTTTTTTTATCCATCCATCCATCCATCCATTCTCTGTACCGCGTATCCTACACAGGGTCGTGGGGAGCCTGGATCCTATCCCAGGGAACTCAGGGCACAAAGCGGGGGACGTCCTGGATGGGGTGCCAACGTATCGCGGGGCACAATCACACGCACATTCACACACTATGGACAATTTAGAGATGCCAACAACGCATGTCTCGGAGTGGGGGAGGAAACCGGAGAACCCAGAGGAAACCCTGAAGCACGGGGAGAACATGCAAGCTCCACACACACTCGGGGTGGGATTCGAACCCGCAACCCCCAACCCAAAAATTAGAATTCTATCAAAGTTCAACTCATTCACTGTTTTAGTGTAAATCAAGAAAAACTAATCGAAATTAAAAAAAAAATTCTAGTTTTCCATTTTCAGTTAAAAATGAAAAATAAGTTGACTCAACGCACGCAGACGAGGAACCGTTGTTTGAGAGTGAAGTGACAGTTTTCTGCTTTCTCAGGACCTCTTGTTTTTGTGGCAAAGACACAGTAACGACAAAAAAAACCCACACAGGGTGAACGAATAAAGTGACAGTGTGATAAAATCACTCCTACGCCTGCAGACACATGGTCATAAACACACATACACACTGAGAAAGAAACAACTTCGTTTTCCTCTGCGCCCGAGGTTAAATTGCTGTCAAGTGGTTTGATGCTGCACTGAAAATCATTTTGTCACATGAACAGGACAGAGGCAGTCAGGCTTGGGATGTCCGCCCAGGGGGTAATAATGAACTCGCTCGCTCAACCAGAGAGAGAGAGAGAGAGAGAGAGAGAGAGAGAGAGAGAGAGAGGCCTTATGCACCATACAAACCTTCCCATATGGACATTTCTGTTCTCTACATTTCGGTTCTATCTTCAAAGTCACAGCTCAGGTTCTTTCACACGCCGCTGTAGGAGAAAAGTCACACACACACTTCACTTCACTTCACACATTTTACACTTGTAGTGCATGGATTTCTTTTTTATAATTATTCTCCACATCTGATTTGTAAAAAAAAAAAAAAAAAAAAAATTTATTAAATAAAAAAAAAAACAAGAGAAGAAATGATCTTGTGTGCATGTAAAAAATTGTCATTTTCATGGCATTTTTTTAAAGAAAAATAAAACCTAGCTCATCATTAACTCATCATTAACTTGTGCACACACAACAATTTGTCGTTTTCGCGAGTCTTGTGATTTAATTTTTTTTTATGTTTTTTTTTTTTTATTTTTATTCCAGTGCATTTTTTTTTCACATTTAGTGTGTTTTTTTTCCTCACATGATTTGAATTTTTCACATGGAAGGCATGTATATTATTTTTCCATGTGATGTTTTCACGTTTTTTTCCATGTACTGCTTATGTTTTTAGGTTTTTTTCACAATTAATTTATTTCTATATAAATTTTTCACGTGTAGGGTTTCTGTCTTTATTTATTAACATACTACTTTTTTTCACATTTCATTTAACATCTGATTTTTTTATTTTTTACATGTTTTTTTCTCACATGATTTATTTATTTTTTACATTAATTTTTCACATCTAGTGCAAATAATTCTTTGATTTTCACATGTTAATTTTTCAGATGTAGTTTTTCACTTGTTTTCACATGTAGGATGTTTCTTATTTTTTAACGTTTCCTTTATTTTCACATGTTCATTGGCGTTGTGCTTTTATTTTTCTCACACGATTCATTTATTTTTCATATTTAAATTTTTGAAATGTAGGGCATGCTGTTGTGTTTTTCGCATAGGATCACGTATTAGTCATGGTGTCTGTGATTTTACTGTAAAGATCAGAGGAGAAGAAAAGGAAAGCAGCGCATTAAAACTCAAGGGTTTACGTGAGAAGCACTGCTCAGAGCTGAGATGTGTGTGAGGTGCGTAGGTGTGAGCTCAGGACTCCCAGCATCTCCTGTCTTATTTAAGCCGTAACTCTGAGGACACACGGCTCTTTAGAGAGCCACTCAGCCACCTCGATCATATCGGCCCTCCTTCATTATCTCACTGTCAAGGTCGAAGTGAAGATAGAGCAGGACACGGTCACCTTGTAGGCTTTTAAAGCATCCAGATGTGTCCTCATGCTTCTTGACTACAATAAGGTTCTTAGAAAATATAATAAAGAAAAGTGGTTTTGTTGGATTTCCTATGAACTAAGTGCTTAAAAATAAAGAAAAAAAGACTTCATGTCTTCGTCCTAATCTTAAAGGGGCAGTTTGTAATTTTTAGAGCAATTTTAATTCAATTTTTAGACTGCAATTGCATTAAAAGCATTAAACTATTGCTCCTCCCGTTTTCCAAACTTCCTCTCTTTGCCTTGTTAGTAGCTTTTAAGGAACAGAAATGGTTCAGCTCATGTTTTCATTCACTTGGGGGCGGAGCTAATTAGAAAAGCTAACTAGAAAAGTACTTATAATTAATTCCATGGTTGCTTAGTATATGATTACAGGTCTAGCACACTTATAAACTACACGTTCATCTGTTCAGTGTAAAATGTTACCACACTGAAGTTGATTATTTTCCTATAACAGCATGTCCCAAAGTGTTTTATTCCTTTTATATCATTTTATTTAATGTTGTGGAATGTCCATACACATTTGTTCCTGTTCTCACTTACGTTATAGCAGCTATATACACTCGTTCCCTCACCAGTCTCTCTCTTTTTATAATTCTTAAAATTAATAACAAAAAAAAGCAAATTGTCATGTTACTGAAAAACACAACATGTAAACTCCTGTTACTATCTGTAGCATAGCTGTTACTATAGAAATGATAATGTTTTAGAGCAAGTGCATTAATATAAACCTGTGATTTGTAGCTGCACTACTGTCAGAACTGCTGTTACAGAGAATTAATCAATAACTTCTAACCATTCAGAATCCATGTATATGTACACTATATATAGGATTCATTTGAATTGTTTCTGCAAGTTGTTATCAGGGTAGAACATTCGGAGCAGCCTCATAGAAAGTGATTTAATCTGTGTGTGTTCGTGTGCTTGGCTGTTTTTCCAGTGTGGAAACCGGTTATTGTGGAGGTTAGAGAAGTTTTCTCCATGCCTCTTTTAACCTCTTGTTAGAGCGAGTGCTTACAGAGGAATGGCTCGCTCCAGTAAGATTTAATTTCAGGCAGTTGCACAGAGACACGCTGATTTAGGGCCGAACGCCAGTGTTGCTGTATCGTGAGACCTTGTGTAGTCCATGTACACACACACACACACACACACACACACACATACTTTCAGAGAGAGAGAGAGAGAGAGAGAGAGAGAGAGAGAGAAATGAGGAAATGGTAACAGATGAGCCTTTAAAAATAATGGATGAAGTGGTGTGTGCAGAACGGAGGAGCGCTCCCCTGTGCACACTAAAGTTCTTTCTGTGTGAGCGAGATGCCACTAACACTGATGAATCTTACCATGTCAGCCTCCACAGTCATACTACACACACATACACACACACACACACACACACACAAGTCAGCACAGGCACCTTTATTTCTGATCACGGAAATATAACATGGTGAGAAATGGAAAGAATTCAAGCTTAGCAACAACCTGGTGTTATAAAAACAAAATTAAATTTATGCTTGAAAGAGAATGGGATGATTGACAGGTGATGAATGACAGGTGATGATTGACAGGTGATGATTGACAGGTGGTCCTGACCTGTGCTGAGTCTCTCGTAGTGTTACAGGTCTGAGACGGTGGTTTCACTCACTTACACACTTTTGCCGCACCATTACGGGCCCAAGAATTGGTCATATGGGTCCTCTGTCAGAAAACTTAAACACACACACACACACACACACACACACAGATACAGATTTTTTTCCTATATCAGCATGTCTCCAAATGTTTTATTCCTCTTACCCCACAGCAACTTATATATTTATTAAAGAACTACGCCTCATACTTTTTTATTCATTTATAGTTACATTTAATGCTGTGAAACAAGTTAGTTCCTGTTGTCACTTACATTATAGCAGCTATAAACAGTCGTTCCCTCACCCACCTCTCTTTTTTCTCTCTCTTCAAGTTAATAAGATGAAAAATATACAGGCAGCTGATCACGTCCATGTGTGTTTGCTTGTGTTTTATCAGTGTGCCGTGATGATTTGATATTTCTTCTTCCCTTATGAAAAAAAATATATATATGTTATTTTATAGATTTAACTTTGCTTGATAAATGTGTAAAAAATGTCACTTCTTTTAATCAAACACCATCACGTCGGAAAAGGCTACAATCTGATATCATGCTGCCGCATTTCCGAGTTGAGCTACGAAAGTGCGTGCTTCTGCAATTCTCAAAATAAAAATAGGAAAAATAATATGGGGGGGGGGTTATGTTAAAAAAAAAACAACTTTTTTTTAAAGTTAATGATAAATAAATGTTAAAAACAAAAAAACAAATACAGCCAATAATATCTTTTGCTACAAATACAGAAACACCACCACCAATAATAATAATAATAATAATAATAATAATAATAATATCCATCATCATCATAATGATAGTCTAGCCAAGAATGCACTTGAGAAAATAACAAAAAGTTCTATAGCTAATAATAATGTATGTGAGTATACATGAGTATAAATACTACTATAATAATAATAATAATAATAATAATAATAATAATAATCTGGAGAAAAAATAAAAAACAAACCAACAAACAAGAAATTCCATTAAATATTTTTTTTTTAATTTTTATGCCCCTAGGTTGCCTTGTGCACACTTTGCCTTCTATAAATCTCCTTTAGGGCCAGGAGACGCTGCGCTCCCATACAGTTATAAATAGAGATCTAATTTCATTTACCTAAGTGGGGGAAAATGGATGCTATTCCACTCCGTAATTGCCAGAGATGCATGAGAACCATCGTAGAGAAAATATAGGTCACTTCTAACCCAATGGCACATGCAGAAAAGATTACGGGTTATGTATTAGCTGGGAGGAGTTCGCTTTTTAAAAGGCCAATAAACATGTTAGTGACGCTTGGTTAGAGATGCTTATGTCACGGTAGGACCTGATCAGAGAATGCGCCGTTGCTCCTCTGGGACACACAGATATTAGACTGAATCACAGAGATGAAGCCAAATCGTTATATTATGGTATGTAAAGTTAAAACCTCGATGGTCAGTTTTAATAAGTAATAAATCACATTCCATTAGTGTCATAACTGCGGCTGCTTGGCTAATTTGCCATATTAAAAGATTTTTTTTTAGCTTTACTGAGCTGTAAATAATCTTCAAAGGCTAGTTACAGTTAGCAATGTGCTATCCTGCATAGTGTCGTCACCTCAGAATGGTCTCATGTGTTTGTTAGATATGAAAAGTTGTGTATGATTAAGGTTAGGTTTCGATGTGGGGTTTTCACTGGCATTAGCATGTGTTCATAATCACTCTTGCTTGTGAAAATTCCTTTTTTCCTTTTTTTCTTCCCCATGAACTGTACTTGGTCAAGTCCCAGGGAAGGTGTTACAAGGAAGATGTGTTTCAGAAATGTGGTTTGGAAACAATAAATGGAAGACAGATTTTCATGCTACTGTTTGATACCTGATCTGGCCCTCTAAACTTCCTTTCCTTTTCTTCACTTTCCTTTTCTTCTCTTCCCTTTCTTGTCCTATCCTATCTGCTTTTGTACTGTACTGTCATTTCCTTTTCTCTCATTTCTTTCCCTTTCCTTTCCTTTCCTTTCTTATTCTGTTTCTTTTTTTCCATTTTCATTCCTTTCCAGTCTAATTTCATCCCCCACTTCCTGTTTTGCTTTGTGTTGTACTGTAATTTCCTTGTCCTTTCCTTCTTCTGCTTTCCTTTCCTTCCCTATTCCATCTTTTCCTTTCCTTTCCTTTCCTTTCCTTTCCTTTCTTATTCTGTCCTCTCCTGTTTTTTGTCCCCCCCCCCGCCCATTCTTCCCTTCCTCTGGTGGGTTTAGTGTGGCATACTGAGGACATCTTACTCTTTTCTTCTTTCTCCCACACTTCCACACTTTTACTATGATAAAAGCACTTCACATCTCTCCTGTCCCATCACCACTTCTTCCTCTCGTCTTCTTACCCTTGGCAGTGATTAGAATCTGAATCAGTTTTATTGCCCAGAAGGTGTCCAGGAATTTATTTTGACACTCTTGAAAATGCCTCAGCATTGGAGTATCACCCAGGTGCACCACATGCATATATAGAGTATACACTATATATATTTCCATACATCACTTTTCTTCTGCAGGTTCTGCTCACCCATACTGTCATCTTCTGCGGTCCTGAGGGGCTCGCTGTGCTTCTGACCCATATACAGCAGGCTACATTTACCAACAACACACACTCCTCGGCCTCTGGAGACACAGGGACATGGCGTGCGCTACATTCCTATAGTAATTAATCTACAGCCGTGCGGAAGTCAAGCATCTAATGAGAGCGCGTTTGTAGAAGTGGGTTACTGTAATTAAACCGTCTTGATTGACCTGGACTGATTTCATTTGAGCTGGGCATTTTGTTACAACGTTTTTACTGCTGCTGCGCTGGTGTCCCTTCATCTTCTAGGAAGATAAGTGGTCCGGGGACATGTGCAGACCTCGATATAGCACTTTTACGCACATATGCGAGCACACTTGCACATCAAATGAGTACGTAGTGAGGCATAGTAGCTAAAGGGTTAATGGAGAAGGCCTCTCTGGGGTGGGCTTTGGATAGAAGGAGGTTGGAGGTTGCATAGCTACAAGGGCTTGTGTCCTGGGCCAAGCATGAGGAACAGCAGCCCAGCGCTGATAAGACTCTAATAGTCCTCCTTTGAGAACCTGGAGCTCCTCTATCCTTATTAGTCATTTATCACACCTGCCAGGCTCGCTGAACCATAATTACTCTAGCCTTATCCCTCCTCCCTCTGTCATGTCTAAGGGAGAGAGAGAGAGGGAGAGAGAGAGAGAGACAGAGTGAGTGAGAGAGAGAGGGAGAGAGGGAGGGAGAGAGAGAGAGAGACAGAGTGAGTGAGAGAGAGAGGGAGAGAGGGAGGGAGAGAGAGAGAGAGAGAGAGAGAGAGAGAGAGGGAGAGAGAGAGAGAGAGAGATTGGAGGCCTTAAGCAAGGAGGAAGCATGGAAGATAGGTAAAACAGGAAGTGGGAGAGCAAAACCAGGAAAAAAAAGGAATGACAGGGATGTTGTACAGTCCAGTCCAGCCAGGGCAAGTGTTCTCCACAACTTCTCTCAACACACACACACACACACACACACACAATGATGAGGTGTGGAAATAAACCTGAACCAGAATGAACATTTCTCAGATATTCATGAGAGTGTAAAAGTAAAGCAAGGGAGCTCTGGGGGAAGAAGGGGGTGGATAAGCCAACTGCCCTTCCCCCCATCGCTCTGAATAATTTTCCAATAGGTGATAGGAGTGGGAGGAACCGTAATCTCCTCACTACAACCTGCACAGATGAAGCACATTGTGTCTCTTAACGAGAACTTTCTACTCATAATGGAAGGGAGGAACATTCCATGTACTAAGGGAGGTGCTGTTAAAAAAGGTTAATAAAATTGTCACCGATGTGTCAAACTTAACCGCATTAAATCTCCACTAATTTTCAAAAGAACTGCTACCCACATAGATTAAAGTGAACTGAAATAACCCTTCAGTTTTATACATGTGCTCTATTATGTTGCGTGTTGTATTGTATTCGACAGAAGCATCTCCCAGGTCATGTTTTCTTCTCTGAGCTTTTATGAATTTACCACGTGCCTGGCTGTCGCCATGGTAAACGTTTCGACCTCGAAAGTGGTTGCAGATGTGAGGCACGTGGTTTGAATCTCAGGTTTGGGGCCCAGCTCGGCTGCACTCCAAGCCAGTAGGCAAAAGGAAATGACATGGCAGGGTGAAAACAGCAGGTTCTCCCTCGCAGCATGATAACCGGCCTGTAAATCAAAGGTTGGAGTGTTAATTGACCAGCCTTTACACTCATAATAATATCACAGACAACAAAAACCTTGAACATTAGACAGTAAGTGAGTTAACCGAGGATATAAGCTCATGTTACACATGCCTGATTGACAAACAATCAATCTTGACTCAATTTGCATAGAAAGTGCATAAGCAAAAACAAATAATACTGTATATTGCTACTTTCACATCCTTTTTTTCCCTTTCGGTTTTGTCCTTTTCTGTCCCATTCTGTACTGTTCCATCATTTCCCTTTCTGTTAATTTCATTTCCTTTCCTTTTCTGTCCTATCCTATCTCCTATCCTGTCCATTCCCATCCTACTACTTCTTTTCATTTCACTTCCAATCATTTAATTTCCCACATCCTTTCTTTCCCTTTCCTTTGTTGCCATTTCCTATCCCATTCTGTACTGTACTGTCATTTCCCTTTTCTTTTCATTCCCTATATTGTCCTCCATATACTGTCCCATTCTTTCCTTTCCTTTCCTTTTCCTTTCTGTACAGTAATGTTCTTTCCTCTCCTTTCCTTTCCTTTCTTGTCCTTTCTGTCCCATCCTATCCTGTCTCATTCTTAAGTATAATGTCATGTCCTTTCCTTTTCTTTTCTTTCCTTTCTCGTCTCATTCTTTCCTGTCCCATTCTGTACTGTACTGTACTGTACTGTCATTCCTTTTCCTTTTTCAGCAATCCACCTCTTTAGTCACAAACAAACCACACTGGTCCCAACTCTGTGTCCCCTCAGCCCTTTTTACAGATGTTCCACCTCCACCCCGCCGACTTAGCATGTGCTCTTTTGCTCGTTAACTTCCTCCACTCCTCCACCCAGGGCCCAGGACCCTCCCCGTTTCCCTGCGCTCCTGTGGCGAGGGTTGTTTTGGATGCCTAAGGAGGCGTGAGTTCCCTCACAGATGGGGACACGACCAGGCTTCCGGGCACTGGCTCCAGATGTGCAGAGAGCAAGCAGTACCAGACAGAGGGAAGGGATGGAGTGATAGGACCAGGATAGAGGGAGGGAGAGATGAAGAGAGAGAGGTGGTGTGGAGAGCATGAATTTTGTTGTCATTAACAGTGTCGACAGATGCGCAAAACCCCAAAGGAAAGGACAGCTGTGCTTTTTGACAGTGCGTAAAATTCTCTCTCTCTCTCTCTCTCTCTCTCTCTCTCTCTCTCTTCTCTCTCTCTCTCTATCCCTCTCTTTCATGAATGGTGTGCTTGTTAAGGAGGGGAGGCTCTTTGTTGTTTTAGAGCCTCCTCTTCACGTCCCTCTGTTTTAACAAGCTTTTTATGGAGCGAGCTTCTTAATGGCCTCTCACTTATAAAACAAAGCTGCCGGTGACATGGGGATGACACGATGCGAAACACAATAAAACTGATGTGATGGATGGCCCTTCTGTGCACCACAATTAAACCCCGAGCCCACACAATGCACATTAAACACCAATAGTTGTGTTTTCATGCCATGCACCTTACACACAAACACACAGTTCGAGGTGTTCTGTCCATTGTGTCACTATTCATGCACAAATACATGTCATTCTTTTTCTCCACTAATCTACAGAGATGTATTGTCTTGTTTGATATCTGAGATATGATTGTGGAGGGACATAGTTGTGAAAACAATGCATAATCATAGTGTATTGCTTACACAAACACATAAAACCCCTCAGTGAATCGGAGAAGAAAAACCCCTCCTGCTTCACCTGTGGCGCGAGCGGCGCTCTCCCCTGATGCCGAATAAAATGCTGATTTTTAATAAAATTATTCAAAACAATAGTAGAGAAGGATTGCTGGGGTGATGCATCATCTCAGGACGATTTTTTTGGCGCTTTTGGAATGAGCCAAGAAAGCAGCAGAGCTGAAGGGGGAACAATGGAGTCTCCGGTCGCCCCTCGCCATGTTCTTCATCTCTTTGGGGAAAAAAACATTCCTGTTGCCCGAACAATAGGCCGCTCAATAGGGCCTGCAAGTTTGTCTTCTCTTGATAATGTGATTTTTAAATGGTTAACACTCCCTCTTGATTGGCTAAGTAAGGAATAAAACATTCTGTGCTGAGTTGTTATAGGAAAATAATCAATGATGAATCACAGTTATTGTCACCAAAAAGATTATTTTCCAATAACAGCACATCCAGAAGTGTTTTATTCCTCTTACCAATGCTAAACAATTTTTCTTAATTAAGGAATGACACATCATTCTTTTTATCATTTTGTAGTTCTGTTTAATGTTGTGGGGAATGTTTGTGAAACAAGTTAGTTCCTGTTCTCACTAGAGCAGCTATAAACAGTCCTGCCTCACCAGCCTCTCTTTTTCAGGGTTCCTGGTTCGATCGTGAGCTCAGTTTGTGGGGTTTTTCCATTGTCTCCTGCCAGTAGGTGGACTGGACAATTTAAATTGCCCATAGACGTGTGTGTGTGTGTGTGTATGTATGTATATATATACATATATATATATATATATATATATATATATATATATATATATATATATATATATATATATATATATATATATATGTGTGTGTGTGTGTGTGCATTTTTTTTTTTACTAGAAACAAAATAGATTTTTTTTTTGATAATTTAAGTAAAAAAAATAGTATTTCTGTCATCAGAGATTTTTATTGGCCAAAAATGTTCCACTTAGATTCTTTAATTGATCAAGATTATCAAGAGTATTAGTACTGTTAAAGTGGAAACCTCACAACGGCAGCTATGGGTTTATTTCTAGTTATTTTTCATGTTTCATTTGGCTTATTCTTGTATCCTGACCCTCGAAAGAGGTTGTGTTTTTGTCCAGGTGACTTCATGGAGAGCACTCTATTACCGGAAGGGTCATCTTTCCTCCCATTTCTTCCCCCTGCTTCCACACATTGGCCTTTATCTCTGTGAACATCACTGGCTGGAACCCTTCAGATAAATCACTCTTGCATTGTTCCACTGAGCCTGGACTTTATTTACACAGCCCTCTCTCTTTCTTTCTCTCTATATCCCACCTCCATCCCTCAGGAAAGACACAGTGGCCTAGAGCATCGTGCAAGGAAATTGAAAATCCCAGCAAACAATGGCAATAATGATGCTAACAATAACAAGTCCATGTTTAACAAAAAATCCCTACTTTGGTTTGTATTTAGAGAGAAAACAATGGACTTTTGACTTTGTTAAAGGAAAGGCTATTCCCACTGCTAGCATGATTAATACAAAGGAGCTGAGTGCAGGCCTTTAGGGCCTTCATCACATGTACTGCTTCACCCAGTTCTCTCACTTGACGGCTTAAAACAGAATACTAATCGTTGGCTGTGGTATTTTAATGAATTTGTGTATTGATGTATATCATCAGCATATTGTTCTAATACCAGAGGTGACCTAATTGGAAGAAAGTCAAGACACTCATTTCGCGTATATGTAGGTGGTGTGTTGGTGTGTTTGCAGCTTGCACATGCAGCCCCGATGATCTCAGGAAAGCTTGTGGCCAAAATCAACTCCAAAATTATGGGCCCCCTCTAAGAGAAATGGCAGAAATGATCTTATAAAAATGATGCCTTCATAATAACAATAATAATCATCCTTTAACAAAATCATTCTTATAAAAACTGCTTTCTTAGATGATATACATTCATTTATGTTCAGTAACTACTTCACCCTGGTCAGGGGCATAGTGGATCTGGTGCTTATCCTTGGAACACCGGGTGCTAGGGTGGATGGAGCGCCACTCCATGGATGGGACGCCAGTCAAGGCACAGGTTTATTCACAATTTAGCATCAGCAATCCACCTACAGACATGTTTTTTTGGAAGTTGAAAGGAAGCTGGAGAACCCCAAGGAAATTCAAACAGACAAAGGGAGAGCATGTGAAACACCAAATAGACAGCACCTGGAGGTCAGGATCAAACCTGGACAGTGGCACTGTGAGGCAGTAACTCCACCCCTAGGATATTTAATAATGAATATTTAAAATAGATGCAACATGTTGTCATTGAAAGTGTGTCAAAGAAAGTGAGGAGGATGGCAAGGAAAGAAAATTGCAGATAAAAAAATGACAATTCCAAAATTGCGTAATTTAGTTTCATGGGGTTAACAAGTTTCAAAATCAACCTCTACACACCACAAGATTCATAACAACAAGTAGTTCGCATGAAAGAAGCCATCATGGAGAAAAACCCACAAAATGCACCTTCTGAACATCACCAAGCCTGATTTGAGCTACATTTTGGATCTTGTTCTGTGCTCAAATAAAACCAAAATCTACATTTTTGGCCATGCACATCATTGGCATGCTTTTTGGCAGAAAAACAGGACTGCATACAAAGAAAAGGCCCCAAACCCACTGTAAAAGATAGTGGTGGAACATTGATTTGTGTTGTCTAGTGCTTCTTTTTGTGCTTCATGTAAGCAGCCAATAATTGTTGGCAGTAGATGTGCATTCATTTCTAATCTTTTTTTTTTTTTAATTGCTGGGTTTATTCTGAAAAAAGGTTTGAACAGCTTTTAAGTGGAAAACTTAATGGAAGTGAGAACAAAAAAGGAGTAAAGCCCTCCCATCAACAGTAAAGCTGCATTACCAACTGTGCCTTATTCCTTGCTAGAATGTTATAGTAACTCTAAGGCCCTGAAAAACATAAAGGCTAGGTTGAAGTGTTGGTAAAGATAAATCCAACAGAAGCTCGGACTGCATATATCCTCAGCCTTATATTCACCATAGAGCTCTAAGGAAGACCAGAAGAAGAAAGTGCAGTGATTACTGAGCACTAGGAACTTTTATTCTACAGGTTCTTTGTGATAATGATTTTTTTTTCTTTGATGGTAGAGTATCTATCTGTTAGTTGGGAGAGCAACACATGGACAGAACATGATAATAAGAAACTAATTTGAGTTGTCATGAACAGCACACTCTAGCTAATTACTGAAACTAATGGTTCAATTCAATTCATTTTATTTCAGTAGTGCTTTTAACATTAGACTCATGACTCAAGAAGCAGCTTTGCAGACATCCAGGTATAGCTTTAGATCCCTAATGAGCAAGACAAAGGCAACAGTGGCAAGGAAAAACTCCCAGGGATGACATGAGGAAGAAAGCTTGAGAGGAACCAGACTCAAAAGGGAACCCATCCTCTTCTGGGTGACACCTGATAGTGTGACTGTAAGTCATTATAGTATACAGTTGTAGAACAGTAAAGACAAACAGTATTAAGAGTGTTAAAAGGGTGTTAGGATCTAAGAGTTCTGAGATGAGCAAAGGGCAGTCTTGGTATTTCTTTCTTAGGTATAAATCTAAGGAATAAGTATCCAGGTGAGTTATCCACTGAAAAAAAGTCTTGAAGGGATGTGAAGGTGAGTCACAGGTACAGACGCTGCAAGCAGAAGTAGGTCCAAATGACAGGGCTTACACCAGCTTTGAGGTTCTCACGACATTGTATATATATATATATGTATTTTTGTTCTTATCTTTACAAAGTGTAAGCTTCTTAAAATGCTATCTCAGAAGGAATGAATTCTCATATCCTTACTCTTAGACAATTTGCCCAGTGCAGTTAGCTTGAACCTGTCATTCCACCTGTGCCTTGTCTCTAATTAGCCAGTTAAATAGCAATCGCTGAAAGTTCAACAGTGAAACAGCATAAGAGGCTGCTCAGGAAAGCCTCCAAGAGACTGCAGGTGCCAAGCAGGTCAGAAACACAGAAAAGACAGAGACTACAATAAGGACTATAAACACAGCAGCATTAAAGCGTTTTGTGCCTTGCCCGCAGGGTTTTGTTTTCGCTATTTTTTATGACTTCCTGAAATCTCAGCAGCCTCTCCTGCCTCATGCTGGATGTAAATCAGCCAGCTCAGAATGGCAGAGGGCAGGAGGGAAAATGTTTAAGAGATAAAAAAGAGGACTTGTTCCATACCAACGCTGCCCATGAGATGAGTCTCCAGAGGGCCTTAAGACTTTGAGCTCGGGAAATTGCTCAGGATGAAAATGGGCTGTGTAGATATACATATATGCAACATTTGCAAATTGCTTCCTAAAAACTCCATCAGTAAAAGGGGGGAGTTACCAATCATGACATTTACAACCATAATAAAAGCTCAACCTGACTTTAAAGTGCAAAAAAGCTACAATGCTCCAATAAATACTATTGTGAGAGTGAAATAAATGCTGGCATTAAAGTGTTTATCTTGACATATCTTACTTTATTGTTGATTTGGAGTGGACATTTTAAATATACTCCTCTTTATCTATCTCTGTGTAAGATCTTGGTTGCAGATGTATGTAACCCAACAGATGTGAAATTTGCCATGTATTGGCCTCTAGGGTGATTCATTAAAAGAACACTGTAAATTGCAATAAAAACTATAAAGGGGAGTTTCTTGATGTAGATTGCCTTGTGTGATGCAGCAAGCTCATGATCATTGCATTGAGACATAACAGCAAGCCCTGAGACAATGACAACGGTGTGCTTCTAAAAACCTGAAAGTGGCAGGCTGTGACTGATAAAGTCCACGATGAAGCCAGAGATTCAGCCCCAGGCAGGCACACCATCTTCCTCAGGCAAATCTATAGGGAAATATGAAAGAAAACAAGCATGGCAGAAAGCAGACACAGCGTATCTGGCACCTCCTGCCCTTGTACCACTGGCATGGTTTCCTTTTCTATCTTCTTGCATTGATTGCCAGCTGGAGAGGCTTGCTCTCTACCTGTGGACACTTGTATTAAGGCTATGGAATGTGCATTTGTTGCAATGGCTGTCTGCAATGATATTGGGGTTTCAGTTCTTTACTCTAGCCATTCACACCAGGCAGGCATTGTCAATGAGTTGGGTGAATGTACCATCTGAGGCCTCCTACTACACACTTGATTGAAAGAGCCTCTTGCTCTAACACCATATACCTCAGCTCTGTAGGAAATGTTTATAACTCAAAATTCTGAGATGCTCTTTGCCAACCTGTTGGGACAGGACCATTGTTTAAAGAGCTCCTGTCTTTGATGCACTGGTTTGTAAGATGAAATCTTATGGCGGTCCAAGCTTATGAGCAAAGGGTCTGAGTTCAGTATAAATAAGTATACTTTTAGATTTTTAGATAAAGTTCAGATCTCACCTTGTCTAGCCTTCTGTACTAGACATATAATGTGGAATTATTGGCTAAAGAAAGCTCTTCCCTGCCACCAGCATTTTCTACTGGGGCCACAGTTGGTCATGGCCAATTCGCTATCCCAGGCACTGTGCCTAAAAGATCCAGATGATATTTCCTTTAGTTGGCAGCAGGAACACTGGAAGGTGCACTAAATGTTTGGTACCACCCAAAAAAACCAAGTTGTGTAATTATTTTATACAGATGATCTTAACAGGAATACAATTAGCTACTGTCCGAAGCAGGGTGTTCAGACAGGAGTCCTTCGGTTACATGTTCAGGCCTCAATACAAACAGAGTTACATGTCAAAAGATGACCAATAAAAGTGGTCCCACAAGTGTGCAGTGTTGCTTTTGTCCTTGTGGTCACCCACTATGTGTGTATATTCTGTGGGTAAGAGCTTATTGGGTAAGAGCCTATCCCTCAACTGAAATCTTGTGCAACAAATCAGACCCAGGGTCAGTGGGCATTTGCCTTTGACCCTAAGGTTTGACCTCTCCCTTGAATCTGACTTTGACCTCTCCCTTGAATCTGAATCCCTGAATCTTTCTGTCTTGAACAATTCCAGTGTGCCCAAATTCCTTTTCAGTTATGTTCATTTGTGACTGGAAATATAGGATATAACCTGTGGAAGGAGTGCTCATATTTTCAGCCAATGCACTGAATCCAGACAGTGAATATGAAAGAAAGCAAGGAAGACACACACACACACACACACACACACACACACAGAGATACACACACATTCTCACACATTCAGAGCCCATGTGTCTGTCAGCTCTAATTACTCTAATGGAGGCCACAGTGATTAAGGCTTCCTGGCTGCAAGTCTTTTTTATTTGTTCACAAGGAACTTCTCTGCTCAAGGCCATGAAGCCGGATGTGTGTGTACTGCAGCGCTCCAGAGCTCCCCATCCCCCAGCAATGAGCCCTGAGAGGCACACACTCCTTCCAGGCATCCCCATACCTCAGGCTTGTCCTGGGGGTCGAGACAGGTTATCATCTTCCATGGAGAGAAAGCCAGGAACTGGCTGAGTCCCTGCACACACACTGATAATGTGGGTAGTGAGAGGGCAATTAGTGGTAACAATGCCTTTTCACACACACACACACACACACACACACTCTGACTAACGTGCAAATGATTTATTTCTTCATACATGTATGATCACAGTGTTTGTACATACTGCATTTACTATTCCATTCCATAGTCTTCTTAATTATATTTATACAAGATAAAATGTTTGTGTGTGTGTGTGTGTGTGTGTGTGTTTGCCCTGTAACATATGATAGTAGCCTGAATATAGTGTTATAGTGTGTGTCTGTAGCCCAACACACATAACATTAAAAATAAACATTATTTTAAATAAAGAATACAACTCTTGTGTTGTTACAGGAAAATAGTCAACGATGATGGTGGTGTGATGAACCGGAGTCATTGTTACCACAATAAAGTTGATTATTTTCCAATAATAGCACATCCTGAAGTTTTATTCCTCATATACCATGCCAATTTGCAATTTTTAATTTATTAAAGTACAACACATCATACTTTTTATCCATTTATGGTTACATTAAATGTTGTGGATCTTTCGTGAAACAAGTTTCTATTATAATTTGCATTATAGCAGTTAAAAACATTCTTTCATTTTCTTCTCTCTCATGAGTTAAATAAGACAATATAAAAAGCACATCTATGAATAACACTGCAACTCAAAACACACAGCATGTTTGATTCGGCATGTTTGTATCACTTTCTCACTGCAGTTGGGCTCAAGTGGATGCAGACGGATTCCACCTCGCTCAGTTCTCGGACCTGAGTGTTATCTCTGTATTCGTACCTGCTTAAAGAACCACACTGACAAGGAGAACACACCAGGGTTCTGTTCAAACATATTGAATACCTAAATCCAAAATTAACCCATTTATTTAACTGAATTAAAGGGACATTTGTTCATGTAAATATAAAATAGACCCCAATCTGACTGGCAAGTTAGTGTTTATGCTCATAATAAACAAATCTGCCCCAGATCCTAGAAGCTAGAATTCCATACATCCCAACCCCCCAAAATCATCCTCCCATTCCCCCTGGACTGTAGTGGGCATGGGCCTGGCGATTGTGCTGCTAATGGATGCTCTTTAGGCCACACGTTTGGACTTTGGACCTGAGTAATGACCACTCTGGGGCCTCAAGGAACCCGCTAGCCTCAGCTGGTTGGGTAGCAGCTTGCTCCGGTCCACACTGTTTAGCACACTTAGCACATTACACACTTACACCTACTGAAAGTTTTAACTTTTTTCAGGATAAATGGGAATATGGAACTTACAGAACTCAAAGAATACTTTTGAAAATCCTACAGCTATTAGCAAGAAAGCAGAATTCAGAGATGGGAAGTGTTTACTGTTATTAAGTGTATGTACTTTACTTGAACTTTTAGTTTGACTAAAAAATATTCTCTACTTTCTACTCACTACATTTTCATTTCTCTATAATCATATTTATATTTCAAGTCAGAACATGACATTATAGCATCAGACATTTTTAAATTCCTAAAAAAATCTAAACTTTAACAAATGTGACAGACATTTGAGAGATTAGCAATGAATCTGTCGTTATTTAGCTTTAGCTAAAGTTTTCCATTGTTCTTTGGTTCTTGGTGAAAGAGGCACAAATTTACATTCAGTAGCTAAATATCAGTGAGGGAATTGAAATTGAGGCAGGCATACTTTTCTTTTGTGAATCTTCTTTGTACATTTACTTTATTATTATACGTAAAGAGTTTATACTTTTCTACTTTAACTTGGGTGAAAAATTTGATGCTGTACTTTCACCAGGGGATTTATTTAGATGAGTAATTGCACTTTCACATGAGTAAAGTAATTTGGGTACTTTTACCACCTCTACTCAGATCTTGTGAAATATTCATAGGAATATTCATGAGTGAAAGTGTTTACATTCAATGTAATAAGAAAAATTTAGCATGTTAAACATGGTACTACTACTACTGACCTCAAACGATCATAACTTTTCATGACTCAAATTCCGATCAAATTCAGAGATCAAGTACAAATGTACCAGTTTTGATCTTAATCCAAAAAGTTCATCCTAATCTTTGTTAAAGTTGAATGTTGTTAATGACTGTATACTCCATTTGGTCTTTACTTTTTTGGTTAACCCTACCTATAATGGCACTCATATGACTTTCTGAGGCCTCTATCTCATCAATATCATCAATACTTTCCTCAAAAACCTGTTGCATACAATCTACTACATGTTTTCTGCCCCCTGTTGGTTAATCTGTGCTCTTCAGGAAGTACAAGGCATTGGGATATTAAATCCAATATGGCCACCTTCATGTTGTGATCTCGTTTGGATTTTGAAAAAGTAACATTAATGGTAGGAATAACATTTTAACTGTCACTCATATTTCAAAATGAATATTTATTGCATTGAAGAGAACTAGTATTACTTAATATTTTGTTATTTATTTTATGGTAAACTTGTGTTGTACAAGGGCATTTGTGTGACGGCCTACAGAAATCCTTTCCATGGTCATATTTTGACATTATCTACTTTATATAGTTCTGACAACGATCTCATTAAGACATTGTGTCTATCTTTACATTTATAGCCTCATCTACTGATGGAAAAATAACATTACTGACAAACTGAAAAGAATTATAAGCTTACAATGGGAAATGAGTTCTCACTTTGATTCATCATCATCCACATCAGTCTCTGTCTTATCACCTGAGGTAAAAAATCACTCATGAAGTTTAAACACGAGCCTCATCATCGTCTCTTCACTCCACTGATCTCTGTTCACGCTAATATCAGTGGAGAAATAATCGCTGAGTCATTCACCCACTTCTGTTCTGTTGGATCAATTTCTTGTTATTAATGTCTTTTTTGTGGTCAAGTTTTAAAACTTCCTCTGCTGTCATTTGTACAGAGTGTGTAAGCGCTGTTCTGATGATGATGTGATGGCACAGGAGCAGGGCGGATTTTTCTACAGCCAGGATCTGATTCCAAACTGAATTGATTAGGCTCATGTCCATTTCTCTGTGGCACATATCTATCCAAAACTTCATAGCTAGTAAGGTTTCAGACATCTTTAGGCAGGTAGCCTAAATAAAGCATGAATTCTTTGTTGTGTATTAAAATATATATTTATGTTTTGAGTATGTTAAAGTATATTAGTGGCAGTAAAACTCCAAAGATTTTTCATCTTTTTTTGGCTGTTTTCCAGAATTCAGTTCTAGTGACTTCCAGCAGTTTTTTTTCTGGACCTCTTCATGAAACATGTCCATGACTTTGTTGATTGCTTTGTACAGTCAAGGTCATTCTGGAGATAGTGACAGTCTCCAGTCTTACCTGTCAAACACAGAGAACACAAACATCAAACCATATTGAATCTCAGTCCCACACCAGCAGCAGCGACTGGAGTCAGATGAATGAGCTCTGTCGTGTGGGGAAATCATAATCATATCCTCAGATTCCCTTACGGCAGGGAGATGACTTTATCAGCCCGACTCGCCGTCTGTGATGTAACATCAGGTCGTATCTCTTAAGCCCTTTGCTTGTCTGTGATTCTTGTTGTATTCTGAAGGGGGGCAGCCAGGCTGAAAGAACTGAATTTAACAAATCTAATTATCACGCCTTAATTAGTATCAGGGGTAAAACCTCTGCGGGATACCTGCAGACTTAATTTATATCCTGACACATTGAGGAACAAGTGTTAATGTGCTGTATTTATGATAATACCCCAAAGTGTGTCGAAGGAACCAGAGGAAATTCACCTCATCACCGCTGTTAGACATAACAATGGAGGAGCAGCAGGTAATTACAGACCAGAAGTGTGCTGGGATCCAAAATCCCAATGCTGGCACAAAAAGAGACGTTCTGAGAAATAAAAAGAGGAATTTCTAATCATGTTTGAAGTATATTATTAAGGAATAATGCTGCAATCCATTGTACTTGGAACTCTGAAAGTTCCAGGTCGAGTTCCTTGAGTTCAAGTGCTTCTACTCAGAAAAACATGGATGTCTAGAGCAAGGCCATGTTTCTATGGCTAGTCTAGCAAAGTATGGCTAGTCTAGAATGGTGATTATCGAAGAGACTTTCTGATCATCTTTGGTCAGAAAGATTATCTGTCACGATGGTTTTATCATGTTAGCAAAATCGGGCTGAAATCAGTGGAATGAGAGTGTGTTACAAATCTAAACTTACAGAGTTGTTGAAACACATTTTCTCAACACAACACCTACATATCAAGTACAATCATGTTTTATCATGTAGAAAATGATGCAAAGGGAGATCAGTTTACCGTTATTTGTGTGTGCTCCACCATATTGATCTGACATCAGGTGTGTTTATGTCAAAGAACGTGGACAAGGTGGATGTTCCCGATTGGGAATTCCGAGTTGAACAATCGCTCTATTGCACTTTTCCATGTCAGAGGTTAAGTTGTTTTCGAGTACAATGGATTGCAGTATAACATCTGGACATTGCAGTTACACTGTTTTCTTTCTTTATTTTTTTTCATTTAAACAGTAATAATGATAGTAGCTTAAGCTTGTTATTAGAGGACTGCCACACAGTCTGCCTTGATTATAATGGAAATGTGACAAGTAAGTGACTAAGTGATTTTTTTCCATACACACAGTATGTTACTGAAGTATGTCTGTAGTAATTATAATTGATTCACATGTGTACTACAAACACCTCTTTTTAACACAAATGATTGTTGTAAAAATATGTGCACTTGGATTGATTCCTGGATTGTATTTATACTTTATCTTGGATTCAGATGGGACTAAAATTCTGGAGATACTGTGGTAATAATTACATTATCCAATCTTCACATGTAAAACTATTCCAGTCTAAATAGGGCTAAATTCTAGCATACTTCAGTTTCTTTCAGGCTTCTCAGTGAAATGGAGTTATGAAATAACTGAACTGAACCATTGAGAAAGTTCATGCCTGAAGCTCCACCTATTCTCCTAGTCAACTTCCTAAAAATTCCCATCTCTAGTGACTAATTTTCCATACCCACCACCTCCCCGTGTCCTCCCTACCATTCAACAGCTCCTACCCATGAGTCTTTTAGCATGAAGCCTGGCTGTTCAACGTGAAGCCGAACCCACCCAAGAACTCTAGCTCTCCTCCCTTTCTACAATCGCACTTCTTGTCATTTAGTTGACAGCGTGGTCTGCAGCATGTGGCTGTGTGTGTGTGTGTGTGTGTATACAAATATAGGGGCAAGCCACCATGTCCAGAGAAGCATGCATGTTGACTAATTCTTGATAATACCATGCTAAAATGTGTGAAACTCTCCAACTGATCACCGTTGACTCGAGCGAGTTTGCAGTAGGTGGTGAAACTGCGATGCTTCTCGCCATCTTATTCCCACGCATTTTCATGGTTAAGTTTCTGCACTAGTGATCGGAAGGTTGTAAGTTCAAATCACAGGCCTTTAACCGTCAATTAGGTTACATGTAGCATGAATACATGTAAATAAATAGCGGCATTCTGCGTTCTCATTAATAAATGCAATACGATGTCATACATATTCCACAAGCAAGTACACAAACACACACCTGTACAGTATTTTGACCAACACGGAGTGGTGATTCTGTAAAATCGGGACAGTGGTAGCTCTGTGCTAAAGGTTCAGAAGGTTTTGAGCTTCCAGGACTGCTATAAAAGCCACTCTCAGGCCTTTGAATGCTCAGCTCGACGCTTAGATTAGATTCTTCCTCACTTGTAAGTTGCAAAAACATCAGACAACTGACTGAAACATTTTTTCAGATGATTGTTTCAAGATGATAAAGAATTTATGTTTTGCACAATGTGAAACTGTTTTTTGTGCTCAACTACATTTGTTTTCACTTCTACCACAAATGCACCTTGGCACATAAAACAGTATATGAAGCCTTTAACTGATATTCAATATGAATGTTGTTGTAAAAGTTTTATCATAGAAAAAAAAGCTGTGTATTACCGTTAAGGACAGTGTTGACTCATTGGCTAAGGTGCTTGTGGTTACGAGTCTAACTGTGATGTCTGGCATAGAGCCACTGCTGTTTTGGAGCATCCAGGAAATGTGGTAGTTCCTGTTAGTTGCGTTATAGCAGCTATAAACAGTCGTTCCTTCACCGGCCTCTGTTGTTGTTTTCTCTTGTGGCTTGTCATGTTATGGAGAAGTCGTCCTAAAGCCTTTCTCATGTTGGAAAACTTAAAGTTACAGCTTTACCTCTGACTGTTAGAAAGCATTGACACTGGAGGCTCCTTCCATAAATCTTAATGCTTAATATTATTAGTTTTAGGTTTTTTTTTTTTCCTTTTTTTCCAGTGTCTGTTATAGAGTGTCTCTGACCAAGCAGACTCAAGAATTCAAATAAAGTTTCATATAGAGAAAGAATATATTTAAATATAATGCATATAACACAAGTAAAAAAAATCACACATCTGGATTTTGGTTCAATTAGTCTGTGGATATTCTGTGATAAAGTTTAATCCAAAGGGTGTGAGTTCAAATCCCACCCCTTCCAGAGAGCCAGTATTGGGCTCAGCTTTTTGCTTGGATTATAATGATCGTATCTTTTCCCTTTCAATTTTACTTTCCTTAAGATTTAAAAAAGAAAAAAAAAAAACCTGACACATGAGTGAATTCAAGCTACCTGTTGCTTCGAAATGACACAGACACCTGAGATTTGCACAATGTGAAACTATGATAAAAAAAAAAAAAAATTGCCCTGAACTAAATGTACTCTCTCTTTGACCACAAATGCACCTCGTCACGTATGAATCGGTCCACGAGACTGCTGAAACTAGGATATTGGCTGCGGCTTTAAACTGCTGCTCAAGGACTTTCACAATATTTCCAGCATCAAAGAATGTGGTTCATTTTTCAGAGCAACATGATGCGAGGTCAAGCATGAATGACAATTTCTAGGTCATTAAAAAAGGAACGCTGTCTTCGAATTTCAGTATCGACTGACGTGACATGTAAACGCTATATGATTTCTTGAGCTGTTTGATTTTTTTTTTCAATCACAAAGGAAAGAAATGTACTTTGCTATTTTGCTGTCAGGTAAAGAATCAGATTACAGTAATTCGTGTCATGGATAGTGGGCTGGTGTGGAACAGAGTCATGCTTCCGTAACCAACATAATTGGGGTGACGACGGGTGAGACATGACAAGCATATTCGGAAACGTCGCACTTGTCTCTGCTCATCATTCACTCCTCCCCTTCCCAGAAAGGACAGCATAATTTCTTTGAATGCTCATCTTCCACTTCTGGGTGTTTCTTTAAAAAGCAATAATTTACTAACTCGAATAAATAAATAAATAAATGATCTATAAAATAAGACTAATTGAAATGACTTTGCAATATGTGACTTGCACAATTGTAGCGTGCCTATTCTATTTCTCTTTTGAAATTATTAGATCTTCTGTAGTATCTGGAATCTGTGTGTGTGTGTGTGTGTGTGTGTGTGTGTGTGGGAGTGTTAGAAAAAGCCACATGTCCAGATAAGAGTGCATGTTGAGCAAGTCTTGATAATAAAGTGTTAAAACGTGTGAAACTCTCCGAATGATCACTTCGACTCGAGAGAGTTGGAAGTAGGCGGTGAAACTGCGACAATTCTCGCCCCCCTGCGTTTCCCACACATTTTCAGGATGCTTAGAAATCACATGATCTGTAAACACGAGCGTACACGTTCTCCACGAATGTATAAATGCTTCCTCAGTTTTGCAATTATGAATACAGGATTCAATTAAATATGTTTATAATGCATTATGAATACTGGCTTCTTCTAAGTATACTTATAATCCATTATGAATACAGGCTTCAACTAAGTATATTCATAATGCATTATGAATAGAGGATTCCACTAGATACATTTATAATGACTTACTGAATACAAGACTTGGCTAAATACAGTTATAGTGCATTATAAATGCTAGATTCAAGACATTTATAATGCATTAGGAGTAGAGGATTCGACTAAATATATTTCTATTGCATTGTGAATACTGGATTTGACTGAATATTTATAATGCATTATGAATACAGGTATTATAATGCGTTATGTATCCCGATATTATGAGGTCATGTGATCATGCTTTGTAAACATAACCTTTTAACTAACATTTAAGTGATGTTAAGTTGTTATGTATGCTATATAACTCAATATGAATGCATTTATACAGCATTATGAATACAGGACTTTACTAAATACCTTTATAATGCATTATGAATACAACATTTGAAGAAATATATTATTAATGCATTGAATACATTATTGGACTAAATACATTTCTGATGCATTATATATACAAGATTCAATTAAATGCATTTATGTTGCAATATGAATACAGGACTCAACTAAATACTGTTATACTGCATTGTTAATCTGATTAAATATATTTATAATGACTTATAAATGCAGGATTTGACTAAAATAATGTATTTATAATGCAATGTAAAAACAGGATTCAACTAAATACATTTATAATGCATAATACAACATTTATATCGATACAAGTCCAAATAGATTTTTGATGCAGGTTTTCACTGAATACATTTATAATGCATTATGAATGCAGGATTCGACTAAACACTTTATGAATATGGGAAATGACTAAATCTATTTATAACGCATTATAAACATGAACAACTGGAATTGTAAATACATCAATTTAAACAAATACACTGTATATAAAGTGTGCTTTGTTTCCATTCACTCTCATTCGAACTTGATGGGAATGGGAATCTCACACACACACACACACACACACACACACACACACACATAATGTTTAGAAATCACGTGATCTGTACACACCAGCATATGAGTGTTTTCCCTCAGTGTTTCCCCTTTTTTCCCCCTGCACCCGCGATCAGACCCGAGCTTCCCTGACGTACACCCACAGTTAAGATGATCCATACTGTTGTCACGGTTGTTATCATTGCCGTTGTTGCTCCATGAGATTTTTCCCCCTTAGGTCCATGCCACCCACCCCAGACGGGGGTTCTCCTTTTTGTGGGCAGGAAAATGGATGTCCAGGGAATGAAGATAATCCATCACACACTGAAAGCAGAGGTCATGCAGGAAAAAAGAGTCACAGGTAAGACTCGGCCTGTCTCCTTCATGGAGAAAAAAAAAAGAGAGAGGGTCTGCGAATGAGTATGGTGGCCAAGTCTTTTACCAAAAAAAAGTTCCACACTGAAGCTATGAGTCACTCTGACTTTGCGTCACTCTGACTTTGCCAAGAGGGTGTCCTTTA